>NC_091290.1:35014530-35017030 GCF_032444005.1 Ranitomeya imitator
ACATCTGCGGGGGTTCCTCCAGGATCGGTGTCCACTCGTCCAGAGTCACACAGCGGTGAGTGTACCAAGGATAGCGAGGAAACGTTACGCTACAGGGTTAATGTAAAGGAAATGGAGCTAACTTCAGCGTTAAAGGAGATAATCCTACAATTATCTCAGGCAAGGGGAAATGTGGTGAACAACACAACACCACAATCCGCTAATCTACACAAAGACGCCTTCTTCTGCGGGATCAGTCCGCTAGGCGCTCATATAGATCAGGAAACTAGACTGAAGATATGGAGCAACGATTACATAGATATATGGTCGCTGTTATCAGCCGACCAACAAACGGTGGATAGAGCTAACGATAGGGGTTTTGATAGGGGGAGATCGAAAATTGCTCTAACCATGAATAATTGGCTCCAGGTCTTCGCAGTATTGGGCTGTATTATGGGCCAGAAACATCCGGAACGCTGCTCGGAATTGTTTATATATCAGGACATGATATATAGTTCGTACAAGTCGCACGGCGGTTCAGCCTGGCGACGGTATGACGAGGAGTTCCGCAGGCGTCTGGCCCTACAGCCCGATCTAGGCTGGGGGGTAAAAGCGACAGACGTGTGGTTGCGTATGATGTTGTCTCAAAAGCAGCCCCCCTTTTCAGCCACGACCACTCATTACTCCGGAGCCGCAGGTCAGAACTCAGTGATCGTGCGAAAACCCGGGGCCTGCTGGCTATATAACGAGGGAAACTGCCGTTTCCACGCGCTATGCAAATTCAGACACGAATGCTCCGCTTGCGGGGGGGGACACCAAGCATCAAGGTGCACTCGTCAGACATACAAAGGGCCTACAAGGCAGAACCCCAGTGAGCGTAACCGCGATGGCCCCCTGGCTAAAGCTCTACCCCAATAAGAAAGCGGCTCAGCAGCTGCAGGCGGGATTCACCGACGGGTTCTTTATACCCTTTAGGCTAACAAGAACGCCAACCCTATCCGATAACCTTAAATCAGCTCGCGAATTCCCCAAAATTCTTAGGCAAAAAATTGAAAAGGAGGTAGAATTGGGTAGGGTAGCAGGCCCCTTTACGTCGCTCCCCTTCAAAAACATTAAAATATCACCGTTAGGCATTATACCAAAAAAGGAACCCGGTAAATACCGCCTAATCCATCATTTATCTCACCCAAAGGGCGATTCGGTTAACGATGCAATCACCCCAGAAGAAGCTTCTGTCTCATACGCGTCTTTTGATAAGGCAGTTGAATTAGTGCGGGCAGCCGGGACCGGCGCCCTGCTAGCCAAATCCGACATTGAATCGGCATTCCGTTTACTACCCGTGCACCCCGAATGTTTCCACCTTCTGGGCTGCAAAGTGGACCAATACTATTACTTCGACATGTGCCTCCCGATGGGATGTTCCATCTCATGTCACTATTTCGAGCTGTTCAGCACCTTCCTAGATTGGGTTGTTCGGTACGAGACGGGCAGTAAATCCCTAATTCACTACCTCGATGATTTCCTGTTCGTCGGCCCCAGAAATTCTAAACTCTGCTTTGATCTACTAGAAAAATTCAAATCCATATCTCTCAAATTCGGCGTGCCCTTGTCACCGGAGAAAACGGAGGGTCCATGTAATGTATTGCCCTTTCTGGGCATTGAAATAGATACCAACAGGATGGTGTTCCGCTTACCGGAGGATAAAATACAAAAAACCCTGCAAATGTTGAAAGGCTTCCGCGAAGTTAAAAAGGCTGATCAGCCTGATCTAGGTCTGTGGTACTGGTTGGACATTGTTCCCCACCGCATGCAAATGACATTATCCTCCCGAATCGTCACTCAGATAAGTTCTCTTAATTGTTCATAAGTATGTCTCCTGATGAACTGATTTCAGGGAAACGCGTCGAGATCTTCATACTTTAAAGAGTACTTCGATTAATGTATGTTCTAGTCTAACACTGTTTGGAATACTGTTTTGGGTTTTGTATTATATATTTTTTTTCTTTTTTCTTTTTTGCGGTTGCCCCTTATTGTACATCCTGTATAGTACTCTGCCATCCCCCTACAAATAGCCTAGGGTGTTACTAGGGGTAGACTACGTGGAGTGGGGGCGCCATCTGCGCAGGATTCTAGGGCGCCAACCCCCACTGACAGGTAGGGTGAACTAGGGTGCCGTTATAGGTTTCCCCTTTTTTTGTTGCTTGTTATCATTTTTTGCAACATCCAAACGAGTATTAGGGCAACTATTAGCTTATGAGTGTATGCTCTGCTGTTTGATATATTTTGGTCTATTTTCTTGCACGTGAGGGTCTATTAGGGCGATTTAGGGTTAGTCTACATTGAGCGGGGGCGCCATTGCGCAGGATATATAGGGTGCCAACCTCCGCGGCAAGGTAGGGGACAGATAGTCGGGACCCTAGGGTCGGAGAGCACCCTGTATCTTTATTGTATCTTTCTGTGTTAAACAGTAGATACTGGTTTTAGGTTATATGTGGTATGAGTTTTTTTATTATAAAGTTAA